>NW_020449875.1:637713-655213 GCF_003343035.1 Apteryx rowi
TCTGTTGGCAGCACAGGGAGAACGGGAGAAGTAGATAAGTTAATCTTGTAGATTTTCTGCAGCTTGGATGTACTAACTATGCCTTGCTTTTTGCAGGGATTGTGTTAAGGTATTTCATAGTTTGGATTTCTGTCTTAGCTTGCCTAAGGATTTGGCTGAAATAGAAAATGGCTGGAATTGAATAATTATTATCTGTAGTTATTTATTCCCTGGACATGTAGCTGATGAGCACTAGCAGTTTTGTCTCAAAGAGGTACTACACTGTCAGACTCCCAGATTTTTTTAAGGAAAAGAGTGAGAGCAATGTAGTTAATGCTTTCCTTTGGATTAGATTACCTGTTCTGTCATGATAATAGAGCAAAATTTCTTTAATGAGTATTTTCTTTGCTAACAGTTTCTTTAAAAATGGGTAAGATGCCCTTTATTTTTTGACACCATTATTAATATTTTCTGCATTTTTCCATTACCTGTACATACAGAAAACCTGCCAGCTATCTCTGCCATTCAATACAAGTCTGCAGATCAGAGTAACTCTTGTTTAATGTCTGCTCCATGGAATTTGGTTCATTCTCCTGTCTGTAGGATGCCCTTGATTTCTTTAGAATTACAGGAATGTGGGAGAAGGAGTTTATTAGTTTTGATCTTGGTGAACAACCGTAATTTGCTAGCTAAGTGCGTTAATCCTTATGTGTGGCTATTTATTAATCATGCCCATTACAATAATGTTTAAGCACTAACTGATAATAAAACCCATTTTATAGTACTCAGTTCAGATATAGTGGACATCATAGTTTGTTTTAAAACTCATAAGAATGTTTAACACTACTTTAAAATTAATGTGCGGGTGTATAAACAGGCCTGCTCTTCCCTGCCCTGCCTCACGCCATAGGTGCTGAGCAGCTGCAATAGCCATTACTCTGTTGGAAAGCCAGCTGCTAAGTATTTCCAATATTGAGTCTGCTTTTACGAGTATGCTGAAAGCATCTAGAAGTACTCAGATATAGCTTAATTCTCTTGAGCTCTGCAAGTTCTACCAATAACTTCTGTTGGAGTTAAGCACTGTATAATCATACAAAATACAGGCATCTCCTGTTTTCTCCCTCCCATCTTGAGCCTCTTCCTTGTACAGCAAACAGCTTCCTTGACTGACTTTTGAAAGAGAGCAGCTCAGAAACACTGTTTTCAATACATTGTTTTATTGTCTATGCAGTATCTAATGTATACTTGATATGTTGCAGAAGAAATAGGGGAGCACGATGTGAAATTTATTATAGATACAACACAATGAAGAAAAATGGTGAGGGATAGGAATTAAAGGGATAGATGCAACTATGGCAAAATTTAATAGCTGTTGAAGTTAATCGTGTGTGTTTTCCTGTTTCTTTGCTGTCTTAAAATTTTATTTTAAAATAAAGCATGTATTTCAGAGAGAAGCGAGAAAGGGAAAGAGGAGGAAAACTTGTAATAAACTTAGAACACAAGAGGAAGGCTGGAAAAGGAGATCTAGAGAACAGAAAAAGGAGAAAAGTATTGCTTATGCAACTGTAGCAGGATAAGTTGTCATGAGCAGCAGAAAGGGAAGATATTTGAACCAAAGATAAGGAAGGACAAATAGAAATTGGAAATACTGGAGAAATGAAGTGGTAAGAATTCATCAGAGCAGGGGAGGAGGGGGAACACGCAAGTGAAAACAGTGGAAAGAAAGAAAAAGAGTAAAGTAGTTCTTCAGTGAATGTAGAAGTGAAGAGAAGGCATATTTCATAATATGGTTTGATAGTTTGAAATGGGCTAATGCCATATGCCTAAGGAGAAAGGAAATGTTGATTTAACCACGCTGCTGAAACAATAAGAGTCATATACTTGATCTTTATGGGACAGCCCATATAGCACTATCTAAATCTGGTTAGACAAGTACAGATACTTTTATGTGTAGAGTAATCTGTGATTGTTTCGTATTAATTGACTTAATCAGACATTGTAGATGTCAGCAGAGCTCATTGAAAGATAAGAATGTATAGACTGACTTTAAAGATTTTTTTTTTATATATATTATACAAAAAATTGGGCTATGTCAAAAGAGGAACAGATGCGCACAGTGTTGGATTTTTTTTTTCCTTATATTTCCATCTGCATTTTGTCAGCCCTCTAAATGTAGCCTGAGAGGAGATGGAGCTAGCAGTTTACTTTCTTGGCTTTCTTTTGTTTCTATGCTCCATGTTTCAGGATTATTACTTTACTAAAGCTTTGTGCTGGACTTGTGGGTGAAAGAGAATAAGAAATGCATAATTGTGCTTTCTTTTTTTTTTTATTTTCTTTTTCCTTTCTCCTCTTCAGACTCCTCTAAAACATCTGTTGAACATAACCACATTGGTTTGTCCCAGTTGGTTTGTGTTTTGAAGGAACACTCTGATATCATGCCACGTTCCTAGAAGTGAGCAAATCAGTTTTAAATTGCCTTATCTGGCTTTTAAAGTAATCACTTCCCTGCTCGTTACTGTCATTCCCTCATAAACATGCACTCCCATTCCTCTTAAGGCCGCCCACTTCAAACATGCTTATGTGGAAATTTAGGTGGCTAAAACTGTGCAAGCATTGCCTTAGCTAGTCGCTGCTGCTCCCTGTTGACTGGGAAGCTGTGATTACCATGCACCAGAAAGCAGGTGCGTAGCCCCAGGAGGTGTAATTCACTCCTAGCTGTAAAGCAAATGAGCTTCTCAGCTGGAAGTACTGAAATACAGAATCTCCGTGCTTCTATTGCTCTTCACTTCTGAAGCACTCTGTTGCAGGACTTAAACCTCAATAATATAACAGTAGTAAAAGAATGTTTGTTTTAATGCTTATCCATCCACCTGACCTCTCCCTTGCATTCAAATTCTGCTATATTCATTTTCAGATCCTCCGTTACCTTTTGATACACATTTATTGTCTTGAAGAAGCTAAATACAAAATTTTCAGTAATACTGAATTCAAAATTCTGTGGTATTTAAAAAAAATTTTTTTTTCTTACTAACTGTTTACTGCAGTTAAGCATATTTACATACAGGTATGTACATACTAATGTTGGGAGAAGAAATGCAGCCTAATGTTTTGAAACTGCATAGGACTCTATGACAACAGAATCCCCATTATACTGGGATACAGTGTTTTCCTTGTGCTGATGGCAAAGTAAGCCTTTTAAATAAAATTGGCAGGCTTAATGCTAAAAAAGCACCTTCACATTACCCATTAATCTATAAAGACAATGCAATCATTTTTTCTGGTAGCTTCTACAATTAAGTTTGTGTGTTAAAATTACGCTTAGTATTGACCATTAGGTCTTGTATTGCAGTACTTCAAAATACTAAAAGGTTTTATATCGTTTTTATATAATTTTTTTTGTTTTACTTTGTATGCTTAGATTTATAATACTGTAAAGATTGTCAAAGGATTTCCTTCAGAATGAATTGGGTGAGTGACCAAACAGCTGCCTCCAAAGTCAGCACCAGTGATGTAGTTGAAAGAAAATGCTTTTAGTACAGCCAGCATTGTTAGCCTTAGCTACCCATCACGTTTATCTCCATTGCAACATGTTCTGTTTTTCATTGGCCCAGGGAACAAGGTGGAAAAATATTTTTCTTTAAAGCACATTCTCTGTTTCGATAGCGTAAGTTTTTGGTGTGGTGAGGCTAATATCTTGTTCCTGTCTTTTATATGGTCAGTTCAAAAGTGATGTTTTATCTTGAAGACAAGGAACAACTATGCTTGAAGAAATGCCTGAGAACACTGTAACTGGAAAAAAATAGCTTAATATTTTTCTCCATTTTTTACTTTGTATCCCAAAGAATGCTTTATGCCTATAGTCGCAGCTCTCTATTGTATAGGAGTAGCAGTAGCTGGATAATGAAAAAAGCTGCTTCTGGAATGCAGTTGTGCCTGAGCCAGAAGCTGCTGTGGCAGGAGGTGCATTGTAGGGGTATGGGTGGCTCTTGCCAGGGGCAGCTGCAGCCTGGCTGGGCCTTTTAGCTATGGTTCGACACTTGCCATGTCTCCGTGCTGAACCTTGCCTTCAGCTCTGATACCTCGTATGCTCCTGGTAATAGAAGCATGGTGATAGAAGAGTTGATCTAGGTCCTGGGATGTCAAGTCGTGCTGAGCATAGCACAGTCTCCATGTAAGAACAAAACTGACCTGGAAGGCTATACAGCTGTGTTTTATGCAGCATCGTACCTGAGCTAATGCAAGCCAGAGCTGGGGCTGTGTTTGAGGTATCCTTAATTTGCAGGTCAGGTAAATAGCCCACAGATAATGAAACAGCGACTGCAGTTCTTTATTCTGCTTTCCTCTGTATTTGGTCAGTCAGGTTTTACCTCTGAGATAAGCCACTGATGGCCAGCAACCCACACAACTCAGCCTGTTTTGCACAGAGAATAATGAAATTGTGGAAATCCTAACTGTCATCATCAAAATTTGAGATTTTGCATCTGTGCGCCTGCACTGTGTGCTAATTCTGGATAGAGACAAGCCTTGAATCAAGGTCTTGCTGTAAAAACCCTAGCAACCAGCAACAGGGAAATAGCAAACCTCCCATAAAATGTATGAAGGAATTGAGAAATCATCAAATTCAGGACCTGCTATTTTAGGAGTTGTCATAAGAAACTGGAATTAAGGGAAAGAATCAAGTTGTTAGAAAGTGATGTTTCTGTGCTTGTTCTAAAAAAGTTGCTATCCAGTTGTCTTTCACACCAAAGTCATTTCTTTGTGCAGTGTATTAGTTTGAGTTCCTGTCACACTCTTTGCGGTGTTGTGGGGCACCCAGAGATGCCTGTCAAAACTCAGGCTTACTGGAAGGTCAGTTCATGTGGAACTAATTGTCACTGTAGTGTAGATTAGCTTAGATCTTTTGAGATAGGAAATCACTAAACATAAATAAAGTTTTGCTATAATCATATTATAGATTTAGCTGCTCTGGTCTGTTAATATTGAACTTCTCAAAACACAAAAAAATTATTTTTTATTCTCATTGTATAAGGACTTATAAGTCCTTAAGATGGCACTCAATTTATGAAAGGGATTTCATGACCTGGTTGTGTGTTACAAAAAAAACCCAGGGTGTCCGAGGTACCTTTCAGTCCTGGGTCCCAGTGAGATCTGATTTGCAGAAGTGTTAAGTTGTCCCAACTGCAAATCATAGCATGGAGAGATCTAATCTGAGTATGAAAAAATACTATAAACTCTTTCAAGTGTACTAGAGTATTTGGCATTTGATTTCTTAGGGATCTAGAATTATTAAGTGCTTTTGCTAGAGAAGACAATTCTGTGAAAATCTTGAAGACGTGGGGAAACTAGGAGGGTTTTTTTTAATGTTACTTGTCCCAGAAAGAATTTACTAGGGAAGCGAAATGTCTATCATAGTTTTGAATGTTAAAGAAGTAAAGAAATTTGCATAATCATTGCTTAGCAGTAGTATAAATTAGGTTGTACATAGCAAGTATTCCTAGGTATGTTTCTGGAATATAAAATTTTATTTATATTTGAAATATGAAGACTGTACCTCATGTTAAAGATTTCCAGTGCATCTTGCATGACATAAATTAATAGATGAAAAGGGGTGGAGGTAAAAGAGGTTGAAAACGGAAATCATTATTGTTCCTGATCTATTAAACAGAAAAAAGAAAGCTTTGAGATCTAGTGTTAGAACACAGAACTTATGTTGCTAAAATAAAACCTTGGGAAACAAACATGACATTCCTTCATTTGTCAATTTATAATATAATCGGCACAGTATTATGAATGAGCAATAAATTTGATTTAAAAATACATAGACATTGTGAGTGCCTAATGCTACAAGTTTGAGTGAAACTACTCTGCTTTGTAGTACAGCAGTAATAATAGAATTCTAAACAACTGAAATTATCTTATACATTTCAGTTTAGTAGCTTTATTTTTTTTTCTCTTGCCAGGACTTAGGACAGACGGGGATTGGAAGGGGAAAACAATTTAACTTTCTGTCCTGAAAATTGGTTCCTCTTCCTTGCTCTTTCATTTTCAGTATTTAACACTTTGGATTTTGTATCTCAGTTCTCCTTGCTTAAAATAATAATATTAATACCATCTCATTAAAAGATTTAAAGTTTAAAACCTTTAAATGCCACTAGTGGAGCATGCCAGAGGAACCCTTGGGAAAATTCGTAATTCTGGATTAATTGCAGGGTTTGATTAGCAATGGGTAAGTAACAGAACCACACACATTGTATGGTGAGAATGAAGTGAATTACTGGCTTCATTCGGTAAGCACTCGCTTTCCAGTGCATTAAATAAGGCAGAAGTTCTATAGGGGTAAAAAGTCCCATAAAGACCATCAAAATGTGTTCTTACAAGGATGCCAAATGAAGGTTGCAAAACAAGCCATATTGCTGACACTCACTAATTTTACTTTCAGTTTCATGTAAAAAATGCTTTATTACAGAAATGTTGATCCTGAAAGGTCCCCTTGTGTTTACTTACATTAAAAGATGCATTGTGAAGATTGATTAGCCAATCTGTAAAATAGCACAGAGGTAAAAATCAGGCATTAGGTGAAAATCATTGCAGAGTTTCAGAACACGTTTGTATTTTTGACTAATGGACTAAGAACATGTTTGTATATTTGACTAATGGACTAAGAACAATTTCTTAAAACTTTCCACAGACCCACACAGATCACAGGCATCCTGTGCTCATTATGCTGTCTTCTCGGGTTTTGCTGAGTTTTCCTTATTTTTATCAGGAGCTATGCTTGGGCATGGGGGGTTTATAGTTATGCTTTGGTTATAGTTACGTGTGTTTTTTTTTTTTTNTTTTTTTTTTTTTTTTTGCTTTTCTTTTGGTCATTATATTAATGTTGTGTGATCTGGGATAGTTATATTCAAAAATACAGTATTTTTGTTGTCACCAACCTTCTAAACGGCTGACAGACTAAAGCACTGGAGTAAAAAATAAGAGAAACAGTATTCTAACATACACATTGCTCCAAGATGGGGAAATCCATCATTCAGTCTCTGTTTTTCAGAAAATATTAAGGGCATGTTTTGACTTTGTTTTTAGCTTTTCAGGTCACTTCTGAGAATTTTTATTCACTGTTAAAATAAGTTTCTTGAATTGTTGAAAGGGGACAGGGGAAACATCTGTTTTCTTTCTGAAATGTTTGTACTTCACTGTATACATGTTGTATGACCTATTTAAAAGCTCTGGGCTTTTGGAGTTTTCTATAAAGGTATGTGTTCTAGCTGGTTGTACAAGAGCTTAAAGAATTACCTCGTTTGCAAAGTTTTATCAAGAAAGCCATAAGTCAGAGTTTGAGCCTGATGGTCTTTGACAGTGTTTCTTCAACATTGTTCTTCTAAACCTGTTCTTGCAAACGCTGTCACGCAGTGTGTGTACTAGTGAGACAGCTTCAGAATTCCACAGCTGTAGCATATAAAACCGTTTCATCACAGAGCATAAGGCAGTTTTAGATGTAACAGTGTTCATTTCACTTCTTTTAGCAGTATTTTCTTCTACAGTTAAATAGGAAAGCAAACTACTCCCTATGCTGATGATAATACAAACCTTTGTGTTTGCATAGTTTTTTCTTTAAAGAACAAATAAAGCCTTTGCAAAATATTTCTAACCTTTGCTCCGCTAGTGCCCTTGAGAAACTCCTTTGTTATAATTTCTATATATGAGGAAAACTGTCTGGATCACTTTAGAGAGTGTCTCTTTTGGTGTTTTCAGAAGTGACTAGTGACTTTGAAACTTTCAGTGTTATTTGCTTTATGTCAACTGGCATGTAAAAAGGGTGTTCAAAATACATAGCAACATAAATGTCCTGCTCGCAGAAATTGTTATTCAGTCCTGGATTTAGAACAGTGGTCTGAGTGTGTAGTTCTTTTTCAGGGTTACAGCTAATGGTAGTATAGATAATATAAATGAAAAGTTACTTTACTGTGTAACAGTGTTAACTGATAAGTCTCTATATTTCCAAGGTGATTTTTTTTTTATGCTTCTAATGAACATGCTTGAGTTTTATCCAGTTTCCATGATGCCATATTCGTCATTCTGCATTTGAATTTGGACATAAGATTCAGTAGTTTGAATACTAGAAACATCTGCATAAATATTACAGAGGGTGTATCTGTTTCTTATTTTGCTATTATGATATTAACACTTATTCTGAGTTCAAAGTGTTAAAATACAAAAATCTGTGGTTGATTAAAGTATAGAATAAAAGGTTTTTGAACAGACAGTAAACAGTGTGTTATGTCTTGTAGCATGCCCTGTTTAAAACTGTGTTTTAAACTTTTCTACAGAGCACACCTGCAACGTCAATACCAACAGTGCAAGTACAGGGCCAGCAGATCAATTTGCAGCCGCCTTCATACACTGCAGCAAGTCAGCATGCGGAGCAGATGAAAAAACCTGGACAGAACTTCATGTGTCTGTGGCAGTCTTGTAAAAAGTAAATGGCTCCTTTATTTAACTACCGTTTACTAATAGATAGCAAATGCTTTATACATAGAAAGTGATGGTGCAAGTTCTAGCCATTCTGTTTCCCTGAGTTACCTTATACTTTGTCAGTGGGGAAAAGAAAAAGGGAAAAAGGTTGATGAAGCTGAAGCTGAGATGGGGGGAGGGGGGAGAAACAAGGTATATAACTGCTCTTAATTACCTTTCAGAGCATAAAATGCGTATTTCTTGGCTTTCTTTTAATATATTGATTCTCCAGTAATAAATACTTTCATGTAGTTAAGTAAAAATGCTTAATTTTCCTTAGCTCTGAAGCTGGTTCTCTGTATTGCAAATATAAAAATATTTACTGTACTCCAGTTGCAAATCAAGTCTTGAAAATCATTTTCTTTGTTTCTAGTTATTAATGTCTTTCTTGTATTTCCAGTTTTGCAAGAGCAGGGTGTGCACTTCAATGTCCTGGTCAAAGTCTTATTTAGAATATGACTAATTTTAGTAATTATGGTACCATTTGTATGCCACAGGATTCCATTGTCATGAAAGGAAATAAATGCTTGAAACAAGAAACTTAACCTTAATACTAGGCAGCAAAAGATTAGATTTTTTTTGTTTTGTTGTTTTTGTTGTTGTTCAAAAAAAAGGGGGGAAGGGGTGAACTAAACAGACTTCTTTGGATGTATGCTTATAAAAAATTGTGATAGCCCCCTGTTATTGATATGTATATATTGACACTGATTTTTAAAATACCATGGATTTGTGAATGTGTTTAGTTGTCAGTGCAGTGTAGAGATTGATGAAACAAAGACAGTTGTCCAATAGCCACTGTGGAAAAAAATGAGAGAAATTATATAACGCACAAGACGGTCATGAAAAAGGGTGAGACACTTCGTTATAGCTGTAGGAGAAGACCAAGGGAGCATCAGGACAAGCTGATCTGGCAGAAAGCTTGTGCATAAGCATTCAGAAAGTAGAGATGGAAGGACAGAAAAATTAAAAATCTTTGGAATTAAAATTTTTGGAACTGATGGTGAAAAGGGGGTAATTGAATAGCACTTGATGAATACTGAGAGCTAGTTAATCTGTGTACCCTTAAAATTGCAGATTCTTTCTTTTATTCTTTCTCTTACAAACATAATTCAAAGATCATTAAATCAGTGGCAAGACATACCAGTTTTAGATGAGATTCCAGCTGGTACTGTAAAGCTCTGGCATTTTTTAAATGTTTGCCATATTTTCCCCTTAGAAGTGATTTTGTTTCTTTCGTAGGTGATGTTTCTCTATGTAAGAAATACATACAAGGCTACTGAGGTCCTTTACTTCTAATAAATGTAACTCTAGAGCCATACTCTCCTGGCTACATGATAGCTGCATAAACACCTGTGCTGATATAAGCTGTGGTGGAAATGAGAAGCTAGGACTCATTCTTACAGTAGCCTTGCCAGTTTATACCATCTTAAAATGTTTGGTGAACTGCACTTTAGAAGCATAAGTTAGTCACCAAGTTTCTTTTATGCCTTAAGTTAGATGGGATGCTTTGTGTGGAAGTGAGGTGAGTGCTAATCATGGAACAGGCTAATACTGTCCACATGTGAACTAAGATGCGAGTACACGCAGGCAGATCTTAAAGGGGGAGGGAAGACAATGCAACTGTGATTACCTTGCATCATCAGTGCAAGTCTTTCTTAATTTATGTGTTCCAACAAGGCTTCCTGATACTGAAGTTAAGAGCTGCAGGACCCATATTTCACAAGTTAATTTTCTCATTTTGTTTCAAAGATGGTGTATTACTTCTGTTGCTTTAATTTCTCCTATTGTTACTTACCATACAGATTTTTGTTCATAGTTAAGTTTCATTATTTTTTAAAAGTCTTCAGAGATTTTTGGATTGATGCTATGTAGTCCTTTTGACACACAGCTCTTGTTCGTACACTGTTTCTAGTTTTAAAAATTGTTTCAGTATCTTAGCACCTCCCCCCACAGCCTAAAAGCAATTTAGATAAATATTATTCTAGCATTCTCTGTGGTGAGGACAGAACCAAAGTGTTAATTTAGCATCTTCATCATATTTTTTTTTTCTATTAATGTGCCTTCAACAACCTGATAAAAATAGGAGCATCAAACCTCCTATAGGCTTCCTGCTTCTAATAGACATAAAAACTCCTCACCTACTATTGAGATATATAATGAAAACATTTATAATCTTAGCTGTTTTTACTGAATTGTTTCCGTGGGACAAAAGAAGATTCTGGTGACTGGGTCATTATCCTACTTTTTGAACTTTACGTCCAATAGTTGATTTCATTAATGTTTGGTTAGCAATTTTTTCTGTAGCTATTCAGCAGGCAGGTTCATAATAGTAGGATGATAGAACAGTGCAGTGTTTCTTTTGTGGTGTTTGCTGGCATTTAATGAACCAGAAAGATATGACAGGAGGTGAATTTTGGTACAGTTATTTGCACTAGTTTCTTTGAGCATGTTTAGTTTAATTCTCACAAAACGTTAGCATTAAATTTTCCTTCAAGGATGTATTGCAGGAGGCTGTGAAGACCTCCAATAACATTTTACTGACAATCACAATAAATATTATGTGTTCTTTTCCTGCTCACTCACTTGCCTGCTGTGGTCAGTAGAACTCTGAAGGATTTTTTCAGAATTTAATTTGCAAACATTATACCAAGATGTTTAAATAAAATGTAAGTGTTAGTAGTGTAGTATATAACATGTTCATTATGATAGTGTCTGAAGGCCACAACCAGATCAGGTGCAATTATGCAAATACTTGTAATGATTGGCCTCTTCAAAATGAGTTCTGGTTTAGTACCTGAAGTAGAAGTAAAACTCTCAAAGCTGTCAGTCAACAACAGTACTTTGTTGCATTGAGGATGTAGCAGAAATTAGGTGCTTCCCTTTGAAGTTTGGCTGTCTGCAAGGGGCCACTAATTATATTCAGCTTAGTTTAAAAGCTGCTATTTTGTTTCACAGGTAGACAGGAGATGTCTGCTCTTGAATTGCTTTGTATTTAAAAAAGTAAATTGGAAATGCTCTGAAATCTGCGCTGCCTGACGAGTCAGCTATTACTTTAATGTTCTGCTCAGCAGCTGAACAGAACAGTGGAGAAATTAAGTGGGAGACAAAGAGTTGAGACAAAACTCAACTGACCATGTTCTCAGTACTTCAGGCTTTTTTATTATGTTGCTTTAAGTCTTATGAATAAATAGATGTTTCTTTTCTGAATAAATTTAAAGTTCTGCAGACTAATACTGTAGATTCTGATTATTCAAGTATAGCAGTGAATGTATTATACCACGAATGACTTAACATGATTGAAGTAGCTTTATTTTTCTTAAAATAAAGCATGTTGAATAAAATGTTTCAAACTACATTTTGGATTTCACTTATGCCATGAAATTTGTTGAATCCATGTCAGGGATTATTCATGAATAGGTCTGTGCCAGACTTAAGTTTACGTGCTGACTTTCCCCTTTATTGTGGGAAGACCTTTTCCCATCCTCTGAAGCATCAACTTTTGTTGTGGAGCGAATGTAGATCTAAAGCGTTGTATTTTCACTTGCTACCATGGGCTCAGTGGACCAAGAACAAGAGGCAGATATTTCTCCTCCATGCTCCCTTCAGGAAGAGCTGACTGGTATGGAAAAGACTAATGCAGTATTTATTGCCTCTAAGGAAAATAATTGCCGTGTTATAGGCAGTTACTGCAATAGTATTCAGCTTTTGACTGAGACCTTGCAATAGGATTCAGCTTATAACTGAGACTGGTCTCTGGATGAAATTAACTCTGACACCTCTGTGGGATTCAGGTAATAGTATCTGTTCACTTAGACCTACATATTGATTGCAAGTATGTTTGTATAATGAACAGTATTGAAATGAGTAGTGGGATATGGAAGGAGGTGATGGGGTTAAAGCACCTTCTAGTCTGGTATTCATATGCTAAGAGTTCTGACTTGAACCAGTCCGGGGGTTTAAGATGTTGCCTCCTCCTTGGCTGCTTACCGTAAGTCTTTAGTTGGAGGTTATCTGCCTCTTGGCACTGTTCAGCCCAGTCAGTTCAGCCAAACATCTTAATGCAAATATTTTTCTTGTTAATTGAAACTAAATTACTGGCAAGTGAAGTGGAGTGACTGAGGTGGGTGCATGTGTTCCCTCTTCAGTCAGACTGCTAGAGCAGCAGTCTCCCACACGTGTGTGAAGACAACTTGTGATAATGGCTTCCCAAATGGCAGCAGCCAGGTTACTAGACCCATTCTGCCCAAGCCTTAAGTGTGCTGGCAAACTGGGTTAGCAGCTTGCAATTCACTTCAATGCAGCTGAGTCGTTTTGTTTATTTTGGCTGTTTTTTCTCTGTTAAAATAAAGAATGTGATTTGTAACACTTGATACATATTTTAAGGTATGTCTAGGCTAAAAAGTCTTTTAAAGAGTTATCCACTATTTTCATGTAATAGATTTTAAAATCTGGTGGTCCCCATTACCATCTCATAAAACTTAAAATAGCCCATCTTTTGTCTGCATGGCAATTTGAAAATAGAGATTTAAGAACTGTTGACTTAACAGTTTTCTGCAGGTGGCATTCACAAGGAATTGTAATTTTTCTACCACTTCAAAATGGAAGAAAACTCTCAACAGGGTGAAATCACTGTAAGATATGTCGTACCTGTGCTTTCACCAAATAGAATATGGAGAAAATGCACAGGAAGTGTATGAAATACAACATTCTTAGCTGTTGACAGTTCAGTACTATATTTTGCTTGGACTGAAGAGAACTTGTCTGTTGGAATTAACATACATTATTCCTTTAGTAAAGCTTAAATAAAAAAAATAGATCCATAGTATTTAAACAGTGTTCAGCAAAATAGATCCATAGTATTTAAACAGTGTTCAGCAAAATCATATTGACATTTATAGGTAGCTAACTGGTAATATATATATACATGTTCTTCCTTCTAAATTTTTATGCCTTTTCATCAATGCATGTTTCTTTTCTCAGAAAATAAATTTTAGCTGGTATTGGCCTATATTTGTGATATTTGTGCTTTACCACTAACTGGAAAAAAAAATTACAACCTTTTTTCCCCTCTTCTTTTCTACTTGTAGGTGGTTTCAAACACCATCACAAGTTTTCTATCATGCAGCAACTGAACATGGAGGAAAAGATGTCTACCCAGGCCAGTGCTTATGGGAGGGATGTGAACCTTTCCAGCGGCAGAGGTTTTCGTTCATTACCCATTTACAGGTGCGGATTTTATTTCACATTTTATTTCAGAAAATAGCGGGAATTTCATGGTAAGTTTTCATACACCTTTCTCACTATTTTCCTTTTTTCTCCAACCAGGATAAGCACTGTTCCAGAGATGCTTTGCTTGCAGGCTTAAAGCAAGATGAACATGGGCAAGCAGGAAATCAGAAACCTTCCAATAAGTAAGAGACTTGAGCCTCATTAGCAATGGGAGGGCGGGGGACAGAAATCGTTGGAAGAACTTTGTGTATTTATAACTTGGCTTATCAGGTGTAACTCTACATAGAGTGTAACAGTCAAATTTGATGTCATTTACAGTGATGCAAAATGGGCAAGAGAAGAATTACATTGTGGTGTGGGAGATGTATATAAAAAGGACAGGTAGTTCTTTAAGGTATATTGGTCAGTACTCTGTGACAAACATTGTTCTCCACATATTCTCCTGATTTTCCCAGACAGACAGCATTTTATAACTTCTGTTGCAACAGAAAAGTGCTGGTAATTAAATTAAAAGTTATTCACTGTTTACAGTGCAGCTGTTTTAGTGCTCTTAAACTACAGCTGAGTTGGACTGTCTTGTAACTTGCTGTGTTCCTTCCAGGTTTGTGCTCTAAATTTGGGTTGATTTGATCCAGGGATTCTTGTAATAAATGTCCCTTTAAACAAACAAACAAGATAAATACAGTCTTCTGAGGTTTTTTTAAATTTTGCGCTGTTACCTGGAATCAGACTTGGCTCTCCTCTCTCCCAAAATGATTTCAGCCATCTGGGATTAATATTGGCCAGTGCAATCCCATTGCTTGGGGTTTGTGGGGATGGTGGAGTTATATTGGAGGTATTCAGGGTTCAGTTACTTGTGTAAGTGTACTAAGACTAGGGCTTTGTTAGTAGCTAAGTGGAATCTCTTCGTTGCAAGCCAAAGATGTGATTACATGGTCCCAGGCAGATTTTGCAGTCTGTTTTGTGGCTAGTTCAATTGCTACAAAGCAGCTGGAGGCAGCAGAGAAAGACAGCTGAGTGTGAAAGCCAAGAAATTTAGTTATTTTTATTAAAAAATAGAAAGACACCCAAATCTTCTTAACACTGATGTGTGGTGGCTTGTTTCCTTACACTGAGCAGCATTCAGACTTCTGAAAACCACAGAATGAAGAATGATAGTAATGTAATCTTAAACACCTGATAAGTGGGAAGCAAAAGGCTTATATAAATCTACTACCATGACATGATCTTAACTCTGCCCTTTCAGAAATGTTCCATCACACAGATAACACATCCAATAGCTCTGTATCCTTGCAGGATTCTTCAGGGTTGACACACGTAAGCATAATACAAAAAAAAACAGCCTTTCATACATCCTCTCTTGTAAGGCAGAATTCCCTAATTAGGTCAGATTCAGAAAGCAGGAATTTATGCATACCCAGTTTTCACTTAAATATTGAGACTGCAGTACTGCAAGATACTAAGGATATGATTTCAGAAGATGAGTTGAAATAAGAGCTTCCTACTGCTCAAAGTAAGAGTTTCTGCTCTCCCTGCCATCTTTTTCCTTCTCATAGCCGTGCATTCTCGTATGTGCTTACGGAGAATTGGCTTTAGCTTTTGTCTGATTGTATTGTAAACCAACTCTGTTTTAACAAAATAAAACAAAACTAATCAAAGAAAAAGTGGGTTTGCCAGATTGATGAGTTGAATGGACTTATCTTGAAGTTGATTGAACGCCCGTGCGAGGGAGGCTGGAAAGAAAGGAAGAAGACCTTTCTGTGTCAGCACCTGTGAGCAGTTAATGCTGCTCAGCTGTGTCGTGAAACCATACTTTTAGAGATTCGTTGTCCATTTCCTTCACTCTCTTCCCCCACATCTCTATCACCCCTCTTTCCTCAAAAAGAAGTCAACAAACAGGAAAGCACATACTTGGATTATATGTATTTCAGCTTTCTAAGAGGTGCATTTAGAACAGCCTCCATAGATGAATCTTTGTCTTTCTCAATATGAAGAAAACAAAAATGTTCCAATAACAAGAGTGGAAAATGAATAATTACTGTGATCCCCAGTCTCCTATAAAAAAATATGTTGTTGCCCAACAAACAGTTTATTAACTCAGCCCCTGTGCCTCTCTTGCCTTCATAAAGATTTTCAAAATCTATTTTCTATTCAGGAGAGGATGACAGTGTGATTATGGTTAAAGATTTTAGGGAGGAGGTCTATCTGTTCATTTGCTGTTTTGTATCACATGAACCCTTTTGCTTATTTGTAACCAGAATTTCTTCTTGTTAGAATTTCAAATTATGAAGAAGGCTTTCTGAATACAGACTTCAAGTTTTAAGCTTAGAATATACATTTACCCTGAAAGATGCCTAAATAACTTTGTTACAAACTAACTTTAAATTTAAAAAATAGAACATTTACTCCAACTTTATGCTTATGCTTACGTTTGCAAGTAAGCACTACTGTATATTTCTAATACACTGAAATGTTCTAACCAGGTTCTACTAGAGTATTAAAGGACTTCATAATAATATTGTTTAATATACCGAAGCTCAGTGATATTTTTCACCATTGATAAAACAATATTTTCCTTTGAGATGACATTATGACACTTAACAAAAAAAAGACTTTTTAAGGAAGATTGCATATTTAAACATTCTAATCTAATTGTATGAGAAATTCTAGTTTTACATGAAATAAAGCTTTGACTTCAGTGTTAATACTGAAAATAAAGGGTTTGCTTCTGCTATGTTTATCTGTAGCAGCTTTCTAAAATACCTTGCTTAATTTATTAATCTCAATTTGAAAGCTGCAGTAACAGGTAATTGGTTTTACAAATGTTTGATCTGATTTAACAATTAGATGTTTTATGTCCTAGATCATAACTTAAATCATGTTACTTAAAAGTGCTCCCCACTAACCAAAAATAATGTGTATTTTATATTGTCCTAATGTGTAATGGTCCCAGTGAGCTGTGCCAGGTTTTAAACAGCCATATTTTAAGGACATTCTCTGGCCAAATCTCAGATGACATCTGCATAGCCACTGTCACTGTTCCTATTAAACCCTGGCTGATAAAACATTCCTTTAAATAGGTACTCTTCAGGAACAGTGACTATGTCATTAGTACAAGATGTTACTTTTCCATCACAAATGCCATGGGTAATGAGCGGTACTTCCTGAAGAGAAGTGTTTTTTTTCATGTGAAATAAATCCAATGACTCTTCTGAAAGCTTCCCACCAAGGCTTCTCTCTGTGGAAACAAAAGACACATCAGCACCAAGTACTAAGAGCTCTTTGTCTCTCTGTTAAAATAGGTTAAAAATTTGTCAAAATAATTTTTCAGAGGTGCTAGCTTCATAATAATCTGCTAGAAAGTGGTGCAAAGCTTATATTTAATAATTCTCTCTTGCTACTATAGGCAGCCACCTGCAGGGGGTACTGCCTCTGCTCCCAGAACGCAGAAGGCCATTGTGAATCATCCGAGCGCTGCCCTCATGGCATTAAGGAGGGGATCAAGAAACCTTGTCTTCAGAGATTTCACAGTAAGTGATGTTTGGCTTGAGTATTAGATATCAATTGTTGCCTTCTATTATGGGGGTGTTAATTTTTTTTTCCCTTTCTTTTTGTAGGATGAAAAAGAGGGACCAATAACTAAACACATCCGATTAACAGCTGCCTTAATATTAAAAAATATTGGTAAATACTCAGAATGTGGTCGCAGGTAAGCATCATATGATTCTTCTGATATGAGTGGGCAGTATTGTTTCTGTCCTTTTGAGTAACACACAATAGG